>NC_057806.1:586661594-586663921 GCF_018294505.1 Triticum aestivum | reverse complement strand
AGTGAAATAAAACAGAACATTTTATCTTACAAACTAAAAATATTTCAATAATAATAAAGATAAGAAATATTAGAATGAATAATTGAAATAAAACACACCATTTTAGTTTATATTTCGTAAATATTATCAATATACAAAAGAGAATGAACAAATGAAATAAAACACAACAGAATTTGGCATGTTTTTTAAATTTTAGTAAACACTGTTAGAAATAATATAGAAAAAATAGATTTGATTTTAAATATTAGAAATATAAACAAGAAAATAAATTTTGGAGTTAAGAAGTGAAAAACAAAGAAAATATCAAACAGAGCAGCGCGCCGGTAAGGCTGCCCTGGGCCAGCCCGCCCGAATTGGGCCCAAGGCGGAGCCGCGCAGGGCACATCGCAGTGCATAGCCGTTGGGTGGTGGGAGTTTAGTCCCACCTCGCCAAGCGAGAGAGCGCCGCACCGATTTATATACCCGGCTGCGACTCCCCTACCAAGCTCCTATCAATTGCAGGCAGTACATTGCCTAACTCTCGTCCCCGCTGCCCCGTGGGGCCTACTAGCAGCAGAGATATTATGCACCACGGGCCTGCATCCTGGCCCATGCACGGCAGGGTTCCTAGTCGTATGCAGGCCGTGGAGTACCAATTCTCCTGCTCTGGTAGGTGGGCACTTTTTTTGGCATATTTCCATGTGTATTGATCTTCAAATCACACACTGAATTATACACATGCTCACTTGCATTCAATACACATTTTTTTGCATATATGACAAGTTAATGTTTTGACCTTCAAGTCATCTAATAAATTTAACACATGCTCACTTACATGTAATACACATGGATATTAATTGGATTTCAACAAAAATGAGGCCGTGGTGCATGAATTCTCCTCCCACATGCATGCCATGGTCATGGTACGGTGTGCAAAAAGTTTGGGATCATTTGGTGGGACCGTCAAGGAAAACCTCTTTCAAACTTGCCCTCCGGCAGACCCGAATGGTCCGGCTTGTACATGGTTCATGTGGAGGCATGCATGAGATGACCCCAACTTTTTGGGAGGACCTGGGCATGGCCAATGTGCCCCCAGGCAAGGTGTGCACGAATTCGGACACAATACGCATGTTGCGTCACGTCGGGGCACTGTTCTAGGGTTTTATCACCGCAAAACGCCTACAAAATGCATAGAGTGTCAGAAATGAACGGTAGTTGCCAGACATGCTTGCTATGGTCATCGTAGGGTGTGCATAAAAGTTTGGTATCAATTGGTGAGACCGAGAAGAAGAACCTGTGTAACGCCCTCGATGCGGCTATATCTCCCACGTGTCGAAGCACGACTTAGAGGCATAACCGCATTGAAAGCAATGTCGCAAGTGAGGTAATCTTCACACAACCCATGTAATACATAAGGGAAAGAGATACATAGTTGGCTTACACTCGCCACTTCACACAATTACATGAATAAAGCATTACAACATCCAAATACAATCAGGGCCCGACTACGGAGCCAAAATAAAAGAAGAACCCCAAATGCGACAAGGTCCCCGATCAAGCCCAACTGGGCTCCACTACTGATCAACTAGAACGAAACAACACAAAGGACAAGATCTTCAACGAGCTCCTCCTGAGCTGGGTTGCGTCATCTGCACGGACTCATCGGCACCTGCAAGCTGGTTTTGGAAGTATCTGTGAGCCACGGGGACTCAGCAATCTCACACCCTCATGATCAAGACTATTTAAGCTTATGGGTAAGGTAAAAGGTATGAGGTGGAGCTGCAGCAAGCGACTAGCATATATGGTGGCTAACATACGCAAATGAGAGCGAGAAGAGAAGGCAAAGCACGGTCGATAAAAGTATGATCAAGAAGTGATCCTAGAACAACCTACGTCAAGCATAACTCCAACAACCGTGTTCACTTCCTGGACACCGCCGGAAAGAGACCCTCACGGTTACACACGCGGTTGATTCATTTTAATTAAGGTCAACTTCAGGTTTTCTACAACCGGACGTTAACAAATTCCCATCTGCCCATAACCGCGGGCACGGCTTTCGAAAGTTCAAATCCCTACAGGGTGTCCCAACTTAGCCCATCACAAGCTCTCACGGTCAACGAAGGAATAGACCTCCACCCGAGACATTCCGATCAGACTCGGTATCCCGGTACAACAAGACATTTCGACAGGGTAAAACTAAACCAGCAACACCGCCTGAATGTGCCGACAAATCCCGATAGGAGCTGCACATATCTCTTTCTCAGGGCACACTCAGATGAGCAATCCGTACAACTGAAACCAAACCTCAAGTTTCCCCGAGGGGGCGCTGCACAGGGCTCTAGTTCGGA
>NC_057806.1:586656917-586661513 GCF_018294505.1 Triticum aestivum | reverse complement strand
GGTTAGAATAAAGATGACCCTTGAGTCTGCAGAACCCAAGGGAAGGTGGTAGGTTGTTAGTGCAAATGGTAAAACCAATGTTGGGCATTGCTGGAAGAGCTTTACTTAAGGCGAACTGTCAAGGGGTTCCCATTATAGCCCAACCGCGTAAGGAACGCAAAATCCGGGAACATAACACCGATATGACGGAAACTAGGGCGGCAAGAGTGGAACAAAACACCAGGCATAAGGCCGAGCCTTCCACCCTTTACCAAGTATATAGATGCATTAATTAAATAAGATATATAGTGATATACCAACAAGTAAACAAGTCCCAACAAGGAACGACATCTCCATGTTCCAACAAGGAACAAACTTCAATCTTCACCTGCAACTAACAACGCTATAAGAGGGGCTGAGCAAAGCGGTAACACAGCCAATCAACGGTTTGCTAGGACAAGGTGGGTTAGAGGTTTGACATGGCCATTTGGGAGGCTGACAAGCAAATGGTAGGCATCGTAGCAATGGCATAGCAAAAGAGAGAGAAAACTAGCATAGCAAAGATAGTAGTGATTTCGAGGGTATGATCATCTTGCCTGAAATCTCGCAAGGAAGAAGAACGAGTCCATGAAGAAGACAAATAGACGTAGTCGAATGAATCCTCACAACACGACGTTACCGGAAACAACCCGAAGAAGCAACACCGGAAAGAAGCAAACAACATAGTAAACAACCACCACATAAACAAGGTATGATGCACAATCAAGCATGATGCATGTCCGGTTTAAATATGCATGGCATGGCAAAGTGCACAAGCAATCCTACAAATTAAGTGGAGCTCAATATGCCTCGGGATGCATATTGACAAAACACCACATCAATTATTTAGTTCTCTCTCGTTTATGTACCCCAACAATATTAAATGTTGATTAACATGGCAAGAGGTGAAGCACAACAAAACTACCTATCTAGGCAAGTTTAAATGCGGCCGGAAGCAACGAACAACAATTCCGGAAAATCCTCATATGCATAATTTAAGGTTTGGTACTGTTCTGCCCTAAACATTATTTTAGAGTTGTTAAACATGCAAGATGAGTGCACCATGTTGAACTAGACATTTTTCTACCCCATTTACATATAAAGATTATTTAAATCGGAGCTACGGTTATTTAGTTATGAATTAAATCATTTAAGCATGGCATAGGGGCAAATTTAAACAAACATCATTTTTAACATTTCAAACATAGATGAAAGTTGGATATTATTAATCTACACAAAATTTTGAGCAAGTTTCATATATAAAACATTTTAATCCGATGCACGGTTAGTGAGTTATTAAATGCATGAACTAGGGGGACTTTTCTGCAAAACTGGCAATCTCTGGAATAATAGATAAATCGTCCAGAACTGGAAAGAAAACGATGCAGGCCAAATCTGGGGCAAGCCCAACAGCAGGAAGGAAAAAAAGGTGGGGCGCTGGGTGGCCTCACCCATGGGCTTCGGCCCGTGAAGGAGGAGGAGGCAGGCCGAGGCGGGGGCGGCTCGCTGGGCCGGACTCGGGCCAGTTGGAACTAGGCCTGGGAGGCCAAGGCGGGGAGGAGGCCCACGCGGGCGCTCGTCGCTCTCCTCCCGATCCCGCCTGGATCGGAGAGGCAGGCAGGCAGCGGCGCATCTCCGGCGAGGTGGGGCGGCGCTCCCACGGAGGACTCCGGCGGATGGCGGGAACGGACTGCGGCGGATCGGATCCGGCGGATCCCGTCCGTGGGCGAGGGATGGGGTTCGAGGCTGCAGGAACCCAAGGCGGTGGTTGACCTGCGAGGGAGAGAGAGGGCATGAGAGAGAGTGCGTGGGGGAAGGGAGAAGGTCAGGCGACGGACATCTTGCCTGTGCGGTCACCCGCGACGGTGCAGCGGGCCCCGACGAGGACGACAGAAGGCTGCAGGGTCGAGGAGCTCCTCCTCTCGAGCGGAACCATGGAGCTGGCGCGGGCGGCGGCCCGATTCGGCCCGGGGCGGGCCGGATCTGGGCCCCGGGAGGATTGCGGCGAAGTGGGCGCAGGGGAGGTAAGGTGGCGGCTCGGGATAGGCTGGCGGCGGCGGTTGGGTGACGTGGCGCGATGGGATTGGTCGGAGTGAGGTGGCGACCGAGCGGACATGTCCGGGCGCGGTGAGGACGCGTCCGGCGGCGCGAGGGGAAGAGTTTTTAGGGTTCATCCACGAATTTCGGGAGGGGAGCACATATTTATAGGTAGAGGGAGCTAGGAGAGTCCAAATGAGGTGCGGTTTTCGGCCACGCGATCGTGATCGAACGACCGAGATGATGGAGAGGTATTAGATGGGTTTTTGGGCCACTTTGGAAGGGTTTTGGGCTGCAACACACACGAGGCCTTTTCGGTCCCTCGATTAACCGTTGGAGTATCAAACGAAGTCCAAATGGTACGAAACTTGACAGGCGGTCTACCGGTAGTAAACCAAGGTCGCTTGGCAAGTCTCGGCCCAATCTGGAAATGTTTAATCCCCACACACAAAAGAAAGGTAGAAATGACCACCGGAGGAGAACGAAGCGCCGGAATGCAAAACGGACAACGGGGAAAATGCTCGAATGCATGAGATGAACACGTATGCAAATGCAATGCACATGATGACATGATGTGAGATGCATGAAAACGAAAACAACACATGGAGACAAAGACCCGAACCCGAGAAATAAATATAACTTAACGCCGGAAATGGCAAGAGTTGGAGTACGAATAGGGAAAGTTATATCTGGGGCGTTACAACCTGCTTGTAGTACATGGTGCAAGTGGAGGCATACATGCGATTGTCCCAACTATATTTGATTTAATAATATTTCAAGTATGAAACAGAAAAGAAAATTTATAATTAGGAAAGACAGCTATGAAAAGTGAAATATGAGACAACATTATATCATACATTATTTAAATTTATAACTGTCAGAACAAAGAAAAGAGGAGAATATAGAAAACAGAAGAAAATTTTGAATGAATAAGTGCAATAAAAGACAACATATTATCTTACATTTTGGAAATATTTCAAATATAAAGAAGAGAACAAATATTAGAATGAAGAAGTGAAATAAAGATAACATATTATCTTACATTTTGGAAATATTTCAAATATAAAGAAGAGAACAAATATTAGAATGAAGAAGTGAAATAAAACAGAACATTTTATCTTACAAATTAAAAATATTTCAAAAATAATAAAGATAAGAAATATTAGAATAAAGAATTGAAATAAAGCACACCATTTTAGTTTATATTTCGTAAATATTATCAATATACAAAAGAGAACGAACAAATGAAATAAAACACAACAAAATTTGGCATATTTTTTTTTAATTTTAGTAAACACTGTTAGAAATAATATAGAAAAAAAGAGATTTGATTTTAAATATTAGAAATATAAACAAGAAAAGAAACAAAGAAAATATCAAACATATCAGCGCGCGGGTAAGGCTGCCCTGGGCCAGCCCGCCCGAATTGGGCCCAAGGCGGAGCCGCGCAGGGCACATCGCAGCGCACAGCCGTTGGGTGGTGGGAGTTTAGTCCCACCTCGCCAAGCGAGAGGGCGCCACATCGGTTTATATACCCGGCTGCGATGCCCCACCCAAGCTCCTATCAATTGCAGGCAGTACATTGCCTAACTCTCGTCCCCGTTGCCCCGTGGGCCCTACTAGTAGCAGAGTTATTCTGCACCACGGGCCTGCATCCTGGCCCATGCACGGCAGGGTTCCTAGTCGTATGCAGGCCGTGGAGTATGAATTCTCCTGCTCTAATAGGTGGGCACTTTTTTGGGCATATTGCCATGTGTATTCTTCAAATCACACACTAAATTATACACATGCTCACTTGCATTCAATACACATTTTTTTGCATATATGACAAGTTAATGTTTTGAGCTTCAAGCCATCTAATAAATTTTACACATACTCACTTACATGTAATACACATGGATATTAATTGGGTTTCAACAAAAATGAGGCCATGGTGTATGAATTCTCCTCCCACAAGCATTCCATGGTCATGGTACAGTGTGCAAAAAGTTTGGGATCATTTGGTGGGTCCGGCAAGGAAAACCTCTTTCAAACTTGCCCTCCGACAGACCCGAATGGTCCGGCTTGTACATGGTGCATGTAGGGTCACGCATGAGATGACCCCAACTTTTGGGAGCATGTGAGCATGGCCAATGTGGCCCCCCAGGCAAGGTGTGCACGAATTCGGACACAAAACGCACGTTGCGTCACGCCGCAGCAGTGTTCTAGGTTTTTTTTCGACCACCTCCAAATCACCTCAACTTTGGCAAACATGATCTCTTGCACAAACGAAGGTGGGTTTTCAAGGTTTTATATTTTCTTGAATTTTTAATTAATTTATAATGCCCTCTAGACTGACTGGTCAAAACATCGGTCTATACCTCAGGGGGGGTTGTAAAATATTCTTTTTCCAAATTTTCTTTCATAGGCATGATTGGCACATGCGGGTCACCATGTTCAAGAAAGTTTGGGTGATTTGGAGGTGGTGGAAAAAATCACATTTGTTCAAAAACTGGCTTAAGTCCAAATGGCCCCTCCAGAATGCGGTCATTTTCTCAACCA
>NC_057806.1:586654305-586656350 GCF_018294505.1 Triticum aestivum | reverse complement strand
CAAAACATCGGTCTATACCTCAGGGGGCATTGTAAAATATTCTTTTTCCAAATTTTCCTTCATAGGCATGATTGGCACATGTGGATCACCATGTTCAAGAAAGTTTGTATGATTTGGAGGTGGTGGGAAAAATCACATTTGTTCAAAAACTGGCTTAAGTTAAGACCAAATAGCCCCTCCGGAATGCGGTCATTTTTTCGACCACCTCCTAATCACCTCAAGTTTGGCACACATGATCTCTTGCACAAACATAGGTGGGTTTTCAAGGTTTTATATTTTTTTGAATTTTTTATTAATTTATAATGCCCTCTAGACTGACTAGTCAAAACATCGATCTATACCTGTGTGGGGCATTGTAAAATATTCTTTCTATTTTTTTGATTTTTTTTAATTTATAATGGCCTCTTATGTTGGTTTATTTTTTAATGCCCTCTTATATTTGTTTATTTTTTAATGCCCTCTTATTGTTTTGAATTTTTTTTATTTATAAAGCTAGGTTTCCAAGATGGCTAGGATGGCCCATGCTTTTCCTTTTGTTTATTTTTTTCTTTTTCCTTCACTTTACATAAAAATTACCTGAGCACTCAAAAAATAACATAAAAATTACATGACCCCTCAAATAATAACATACCAAAAATTCAAAAGGTATTTTTATCAAACACATCTTTTTGAATATTTATATTTTGTTTTCTTATAAATAAGTGACATTTTCAAAATTCTAATAAGTAGGGTAATATAACTTTATTACAAAATAAAGTAGATCTTATTTCAAATTCCTTTTTTGCACACATTATTTTTAACTAGTATTACATTACTCTTCTAAATTTACAATTAATTCCTTCACACTTTGATGATGGAATATTTTCTCTCTAATTGCAACATAGGTTCAAATGATGGAACATTTGATCTTTTTGCTTATTCAAATTATGTGTTGATGGAATGTGTGAGGATGAACAATTATCACTAACTTTACTAAACCCCATGTACTATAATTCATGACAGCCATTTTGGAACATTGCCACATTCAATATTTGGTATAATTGGCACAAGGGCACAGCATGTTCCACTTGCCCACAGCATAGACAAGTGTTGCAACATGTCTGAAGCAACACTGAAGCGCCATTTGTGATCATTGCACCATCGAAACAACAACTAAACAGGAAGGAAGCATTCACCACCAATAAAGTTAAGGCCACACATATATAGATAGCATTCTAGGTTACCACCATAGGTAGCAGGCAGTTCACAACAGATCTAGTTCAGACACACAATACATTACATTACATTACATTACATTAATATAGCTAGTTTCCAAGCAGTTCAGAGCCATATGCAGCTTTCCAAAAGTTAAACATCATCAAATATACTGATGATGAGTACGGCTTCCAGCTTCTGATGATCAGCATGATGTAGGACTAGAGGTTGGGGTTTCTCAAGACCTTTAGGAGGGCAGAATGCTGAGCCCTGATCTTGTACTCATGACTGGAGATCGATGTAGCCCGACAATGTTCCATCAGATGCTCCAATAACCCAGACCTGGGCTTGGGCTTGCTGCAGTAGTGGCAGCGGTACTTTTCAGTCCTCCAGTTGTGGTACATACCAGGTCCTTGGGCCCTGATCTTCAACACCTCCTTCTCTTCAAAGGACTCGACGTTCCCCTCAACCACATCATCTCCAGATTCATACTCCACACATTAATGAATGACATTAATACATTATGCATTCAAAAATTATAAACACGTAATACTAACTCAATGCACAAATATCATTTCAATTAGGCCTTACCTCATACGGCTCATCTTCATCAGAGTCATATGGGTAGAACCCAGTCTTGTCCCACTTCCTCTTGTTGCCCACAAGATCCTCCTCCTGCTGCTATATTGTCAAACAAGCACATCAATTACAATGAATTGAATTGCAGTTCACAGAATGTCATTACAAACAAAATTGTGAATGTGAACCACATTGGTATGTTGCAAGTGACCAAATGCTTTCCTTATAAATACAGAATCTAAGCAATCAATCAACAGACAAATGATTTCCTT